>NW_028252332.1:0-30789 GCF_964263255.1 Lissotriton vulgaris | reverse complement strand
CTCGGGAAGTTAATTAAATACCATTTGGAGGCATTTAATGTTCGAGCAAAAACGGCTGATTTTCGACAAAAAGAGATAACACCCCCCCATTACGTCGATGCTTCCAGAAATGTGGAAAATGGTCCGTTTTCAAATGTTTTATTTTTGAACGTCAGTTCACATTTGTAGGTGGATCATCAGTGTTAGAGCTAAAATTAGCATGTTTAAAGTGATTTTCATGCTTCCAGGGGCTCGGGAAGTTAATTAAATACCATTTGGAGGCATTTAATGTTCGAGCAAAAACGGCTGATTTTCGACAAAAGAGATAACACCCCCCCATTACGTCATGCTTCAGAAATGTGGAAAATGGTCCGTTTTCAAATGTTTTATTTTTGAACGTCAGTTCACATTTGTAGGTGGATCATCAGTGTTAGAGCTAAAATTAGCATGTTTAAAGTGATTTTCATGCTTCCAGGGGCCCAAAACACAAGATTTATGGAATGGTTAAAAGTGCATGAAAAATGGCCAATTTACTCACTCTGAGTTCTCAAAAAGGGTTTCTTCACCCCGGGAAGTTAATTAAATACCATTTGGAGGCATTTAATGTTCGAGCAAAAACGGCTGATTTTCGACAAAAGAGATAACACCCCCCCATTACGTCATGCTTCAGAAATGTGGAAAATGGTCCGTTTTCAAATGTTTTATTTTTGAACGTCAGTTCACATTTGTAGGTGGATCATCAGTGTTAGAGCTAAAATTAGCATGTTTAATGTGATTTTCATGCTTCCAGGGGCCCAAAACACAAGATTTATGGAATGGTTAAAAGTGCATGAAAATGGCCAATTTACTCACTCTGAGTTCTCAAAAAGGGTTTCTTCACCCCGGGAAGTTAATTAAATACCATTTGGAGGCATTTAATGTTCGAGCAAAAACGGCTGATTTTCGACAAAAGAGATAACACCCCCCATTACGTCATGCTTCAGAAATGTGGAAAATGGTCCGTTTTCAAATGTTTTATTTTTGAACGTCAGTTCACATTTGTAGGTGGATCATCAGTGTTAGAGCTAAAAATTAGCATGTTTAAAGTGATTTTCATGCTTCCAGGGGCCCAAAACACAAGATTTATGGAATGGTTAAAAGTGCATGAAAATGGCCAATTTACTCACTCTGAGTTCTCAAAAAGGGTTTCTTCACCCCGGGAAGTTAATTAAATACCATTTGGAGGCATTTAATGTTCGAGCAAAAACGGCTGATTTTCGACAAAAGAGATAACACCCCCCCATTACGTCATGCTTCAGAAATGTGGAAAATGGTCCGTTTTCAAATGTTTTATTTTTGAACGTCAGTTCACATTTGTAGGTGGATCATCAGTGTTAGAGCTAAAATTAGCATGTTTAAAGTGATTTTCATGCTTCCAGGGGCTCGGGAAGTTAATTAAATACCATTTGGAGGCATTTAATGTTCGAGCAAAAACGGTTGATTTTCGACAAAAGAGATAACACCCCCCCATTACGTCATGCTTCAGAAATGTGGAAAATGGTCCGTTTTCAAATGTTTTATTTTTGAACGTCAGTTCACATTTGTAGGTGGATCATCAGTGTTAGAGCTAAAATTAGCATGTTTAAAGTGATTTTCATGCTTCCAGGGGCTCGGGAAGTTAATTAAATACCATTTGGAGGCATTTAATGTTCGAGCAAAAACGGCTGATTTTCGACAAAAGAGATAACACCCCCCCATTACGTCATGCTTCAGAAATGTGGAAAATGGTCCGTTTTCAAATGTTTTATTTTTGAACGTCAAGTTCACATTTGTAGGTGGATCATCAGTGTTAGAGCTAAAATTAGCATGTTTAAAGTGATTTTCATGCTTCCAGGGGCCCAAAACACAAGATTTATGGAATGGTTAAAAGTGCATGAAAATGGCCAATTTACTCACTCTGAGTTCTCAAAAAGGGTTTCTTCACCCCGGGAAGTTAATTAAATACCATTTGGAGGCATTTAATGTTCGAGCAAAAACGGCTGATTTTCGACAAAAGAGATAACACCCCCCCATTACGTCATGCTTCAGAAATGTGGAAAATGGTCCGTTTTCAAATGTTTTATTTTTGAACGTCAGTTCACATTTGTAGGTGGATCATCAGTGTTAGAGCTAAAATTAGCATGTTTAAAGTGATTTTCATGCTTCCAGGGGCTCGGGAAGTTAATTAAATACCATTTGGAGGCATTTAATGTTCGAGCAAAAACGGCTGATTTTCGACAAAAGAGATAACACCCCCCCATTACGTCATGCTTCAGAAATGTGGAAAATGGTCCGTTTTCAAATGTTTTATTTTTGAACGTCAGTTCACATTTGTAGGTGGATCATCAGTGTTAGAGCTAAAATTAGCATGTTTAAAGTGATTTTCATGCTTCCAGGGGCTCGGGAAGTTAATTAAATACCATTTGGAGGCATTTAATGTTCGAGCAAAAACGGCTGATTTTCGACAAAAGAGATAACACCCCCCCATTACGTCATGCTTCAGAAATGTGGAAAATGGTCCGTTTTCAAATGTTTTATTTTTGAACGTCAGTTCACATTTGTAGGTGGATCATCAGTGTTAGAGCTAAAATTAGCATGTTTAAAGTGATTTTCATGCTTCCAGGGGCTCGGGAAGTTAATTAAATACCATTTGGAGGCATTTAATGTTCGAGCAAAAACGGCTGATTTTCGACAAAAGAGATACACCCCCCCCATTACGTCATGCTTCAGAAATGTGGAAAATGGTCCGTTTTCAAATGTTTTATTTTTGAACGTCAGTTCACATTTGTAGGTGGATCATCAGTGTTAGAGCTAAAATTAGCATGTTTAAAGTGATTTTCATGCTTCCAGGGGCTCGGGAAGTTAATTAAATACCATTTGGAGGCATTTAATGTTCGAGCAAAAACGGCTGATTTTCGACAAAAGAGATAACACCCCCCCATTACGTCATGCTTCAGAAATGTGGAAAATGGTCCGTTTTCAAATGTTTTATTTTTGAACGTCATTCACATTTGTAGGTGGATCATCAGTGTTAGAGCTAAAATTAGCATGTTTAAAGTGATTTTCATGCTTCCAGGGGCTCGGGAAGTTAATTAAATACCATTTGGAGGCATTTAATGTTCGAGCAAAAACGGCTGATTTTCGACAAAAGAGATACACCCCCCCATTACGTCATGCTTCAGAAATGTGGAAAATGGTCCGTTTTCAAATGTTTTATTTTTGAACGTCAGTTCACATTTGTAGGTGGATCATCAGTGTTAGAGCTAAAATTAGCATGTTTAAAGTGATTTTCATGCTTCCAGGGGCTCGGGAAGTTAATTAAATACCATTTGGAGGCATTTAATGTTCGAGCAAAAACGGCTGATTTTCGACAAAAGAGATAACCCCCCCCCATTACGTCATGCTTCAGAAATGTGGAAAATGGTCCGTTTTCAAATGTTTTATTTTTGAACGTCAGTTCACATTTGTAGGTGGATCATCAGTGTTAGAGCTAAAATTAGCATGTTTAAAGTGATTTTCATGCTTCCAGGGGCTCGGGAAGTTAATTAAATACCATTTGGAGGCATTTAATGTTCGAGCAAAAACGGCTGATTTTCGACAAAAGAGATAACACCCCCCCATTACGTCATGCTTCAGAAATGTGGAAAATGGTCCGTTTTCAAATGTTTTATTTTTGAACGTCAGTTCACATTTGTAGGTGGATCATCAGTGTTAGAGCTAAAATTAGCATGTTTAAAGTGATTTTCATGCTTCCAGGGGCTCGGAAGTTAATTAAATACCATTTGGAGGCATTTAATGTTCGAGCAAAAACGGCTGATTTTCGACAAAAGAGATAACACCCCCCCATTACGTCATGCTGCAGAAATGTGGAAAATGGTCCGTTTTCAAATGTTTTATTTTGAACGTCAGTTCACATTTGTAGGTGGATCATCAGTGTTAGAGCTAAAATTAGCATGTTTAAAGTGATTTTCATGCTTCCAGGGGCCCAAAACACAAGATTTAGGGAATGGTTAAAAGTGCATGAAAATGGCCAATTTACTCACTCTGAGTTCTCAAAAAGGGTTTCTTCACCCCGGGAAGTTAATTAAATACCATTTGGAGGCATTTAATGTTCGAGCAAAAACGGCTGATTTTCGACAAAAGAGATAACACCCCCCCATTACGTCATGCTTCAGAAATGTGGAAAATGGTCCGTTTTCAAATGTTTTATTTTTGAACGTCAGTTCACATTTGTAGGTGGATCATCAGTGTTAGAGCTAAAATTAGCATGTTTAAAGTGATTTTCATGCTTCCAGGGGCTCGGGAAGTTAATTAAATACCATTTGGAGGCATTTAATGTTCGAGCAAAAACGGCTGATTTTCGACAAAAGAGATAACACCCCCCCATTACGTCATGCTTCAGAAATGTGGAAAATGGTCCGTTTTCAAATGTTTTATTTTTGAATGTCAGTTCACATTTGTAGGTGGATCATCAGTGTTAGAGCTAAAATTAGCATGTTTAAAGTGATTTTCATGCTTCCAGGGGCCCAAAACACAAGATTTATGGAATGGTTAAAAGTGCATGAAAATGGCCAATTTACTCACTCTGAGTTCTCAAAAAGGGTTTCTTCACCCCGGGAAGTTAATTAAATACCATTTGGAGGCATTTAATGTTCGAGCAAAAACGGCTGATTTTCGACAAAAGAGATAACACCCCCCCATTACGTCATGCTTCAGAAATGTGGAAAATGGTCCGTTTTCAAATGTTTTATTTTTGAACGTCAGTTCACATTTGTAGGTGGATCATCAGTGTTAGAGCTAAAATTAGCATGTTTAAAGTGATTTTCATGCTTCCAGGGGCTCGGGAAGTTAATTAAATACCATTTGGAGGCATTTAATGTTCGAGCAAAAACGGCTGATTTTCGACAAAAGAGATAACACCCCCCCATTACGTCATGCTTCAGAAATGTGGAAAATGGTCCGTTTTCAAATGTTTTATTTTTGAACGTCAGTTCACATTTGTAGGTGGATCATCAGTGTTAGAGCTAAAATTAGCATGTTTAAAGTGATTTTCATGCTTCCAGGGGGCTCGGGAAGTTAATTAAATACCATTTGGAGGCATTTAATGTTCGAGCAAAAACGGCTGATTTTCGACAAAAGAGATAACACCCCCCATTACGTCATGCTTCAGAAATGTGGAAAATGGTCCGTTTTCAAATGTTTTATTTTTGAACGTCAGTTCACATTGTAGGTGGATCATCAGTGTTAGAGCTAAAATTAGCATGTTTAAAGTGATTTTCATGCTTCCAGGGGCCCAAAACACAAGATTTATGGAATGGTTAAAAGTGCATGAAAATGGCCAATTTACTCACTCTGAGTTCTCAAAAAGGGTTTCTTCACCCCGGGAAGTTAATTAAATACCATTTGGAGGCATTTAATGTTCGAGCAAAAACGGCTGATTTTCGACAAAAGAGATAACACCCCCCCATTACGTCATGCTTCAGAAATGTGGAAAATGGTCCGTTTTCAAATGTTTTATTTTTGAACGTCAGTTCACATTTGTAGGTGGATCATCAGTGTTAGAGCTAAAATTAGCATGTTTAAAGTGATTTTCATGCTTCCAGGGGCCCAAAAACACAAGATTTATGGAATGGTTAAAAGTGCATGAAAATGGCCAATTTACTCACTCTGAGTTCTCAAAAAGGGTTTCTTCACCCCCGGGAAGTTAATTAAATACCATTTGGAGGCATTTAATGTTCGAGCAAAAACGGCTGATTTTCGACAAAAGAGATAACACCCCCCCATTACGTCATGCTTCAGAAATGTGGAAAATGGTCCGTTTTCAAATGTTTTATTTTTGAACGTCAGTTCACATTTGTAGGTGGATCATCAGTGTTAGAGCTAAAATTAGCATGTTTAAAGTGATTTTCATGCTTCCAGGGGCCCAAAACACAAGATTTATGGAATGGTTAAAAGTGCATGAAAATGGCCAATTTACTCACTCTGAGTTCTCAAAAAGGGTTTCTTCACCCCGGGAAGTTAATTAAATACCATTTGGAGGCATTTAATGTTCGAGCAAAAACGGCTGATTTTCGACAAAAGAGATAACACCCCCCCATTACGTCATGCTTCAGAAATGTGGAAAATGGTCCGTTTTCAAATGTTTTATTTTGAACGTCAGTTCACATTTGTAGGTGGATCATCAGTGTTAGAGCTAAAATTAGCATGTTTAAAGTGATTTTCATGCTTCCAGGGGCTCGGGAAGTTAATTAAATACCATTTGGAGGCATTTAATGTTCGAGCAAAAAACGGCTGATTTTCGACAAAAGAGATAACACCCCCCCATTACGTCATGCTTCAGAAATGTGGAAAATGGTCCGTTTTCAAATGTTTTATTTTTGAACGTCAGTTCACATTTGTAGGTGGATCATCAGTGTTAGAGCTAAAATTAGCATGTTTAAAGTGATTTTCATGCTTCCAGGGGCTCGGGAAGTTAATTAAATACCATTTGGAGGCATTTAATGTTCGAGCAAAAACGGCTGATTTTCGACAAAAGAGATAACACCCCCCCATTACGTCATGCTTCAGAAATGTGGAAAATGGTCCGTTTTCAAATGTTTTATTTTTGAATGTCAGTTCACATTTGTAGGTGGATCATCAGTGTTAGAGCTAAAATTAGCATGTTTAAAGTGATTTTCATGCTTCCAGGGGGCCAAAAACACAAGATTTATGGAATGGTTAAAAGTGCATGAAAATGGCCAATTTACTCACTCTGAGTTCTCAAAAAGGGTTTCTTCACCCCCGGGAAGTTAATTAAATACCATTTGGAGGCATTTAATGTTCGAGCAAAAACGGCTGATTTTCGACAAAAGAGATAACACCCCCCATTACGTCATGCTTCAGAAATGTGGAAAATGGTCCGTTTTCAAATGTTTTATTTTTGAACGTCAGTTCACATTTGTAGGTGGATCATCAGTGTTAGAGCTAAAATTAGCATGTTTAAAGTGATTTTCATGCTTCCAGGGGCTCGGGAAGTTAATTAAATACCATTTGGAGGCATTTAATGTTCGAGCAAAAACGGCTGATTTTCGACAAAAGAGATAACACCCCCCCATTACGTCATGCTTCAGAAATGTGGAAAATGGTCCGTTTTCAAATGTTTTATTTTTGAACGTCAGTTCACATTTGTAGGTGGATCATCAGTGTTAGAGCTAAAATTAGCATGTTTAAAGTGATTTTCATGCTTCCAGGGGCTCGGGAAGTTAATTAAATACCATTTGGAGGCATTTAATGTTCGAGCAAAAACGGCTGATTTTCGACAAAAGAGATAACACCCCCCCCATTACGTCATGCTTCAGAAATGTGGAAAATGGTCCGTTTTCAAATGTTTTATTTTTGAACGTCAGTTCACATTTGTAGGTGGATCATCAGTGTTAGAGCTAAAATTAGCATGTTTAAAGTGATTTTCATGCTTCCAGGGGCCCAAAACACAAGATTTATGGAATGGTTAAAAGTGCATGAAAATGGCCAATTTACTCACTCTGAGTTCTCAAAAAGGGTTTCTTCACCCCGGGAAGTTAATTAAATACCATTTGGAGGCATTTAATGTTCGAGCAAAAACGGCTGATTTTCGACAAAAGAGATAACACCCCCCCATTACGTCATGCTTCAGAAATGTGGAAAATGGTCCGTTTTCAAATGTTTTATTTTTGAACGTCAGTTCACATTTGTAGGTGGATCATCAGTGTTAGAGCTAAAATTAGCATGTTTAAAGTGATTTTCATGCTTCCAGGGGCCCAAAACACAAGATTTATGGAATGGTTAAAAGTGCATGAAAATGGCCAATTTACTCACTCTGAGTTCTCAAAAAGGGTTTCTTCACCCCGGGAAGTTAATTAAATACCATTTGGAGGCATTTAATGTTCGAGCAAAAACGGCTGATTTTCGACAAAAGAGATAACACCCCCCCATTACGTCATGCTTCAGAAATGTGGAAAATGGTCCGTTTTCAAATGTTTTATTTTTGAACGTCAGTTCACATTTGTAGGTGGATCATCAGTGTTAGAGCTAAAATTAGCATGTTTAAAGTGATTTTCATGCTTCCAGGGGCCCAAAACACAAGATTTATGGAATGGTTAAAAGTGCATGAAAATGGCCAATTTACTCACTCTGAGTTCTCAAAAGGGTTTCTTCACCCCGGGAAGTTAATTAAATACCATTTGGAGGCATTTAATGTTCGAGCAAAAACGGCTGATTTTCGACAAAAGAGATAACACCCCCCCATTACGTCATGCTTCAGAAATGTGGAAAATGGTCCGTTTTCAAATGTTTTATTTTTGAACGTCAGTTCACATTTGTAGGTGGATCATCAGTGTTAGAGCTAAAATTAGCATGTTTAAAGTGATTTTCATGCTTCCAGGGGCTCGGGAAGTTAATTAAATACCATTTGGAGGCATTTAATGTTCGAGCAAAAACGGCTGATTTTCGACAAAAGAGATAACACCCCCCCATTACGTCATGCTTCAGAAATGTGGAAAATGGTCCGTTTTCAAATGTTTTATTTTTGAACGTCAGTTCACATTTGTAGGTGGATCATCAGTGTTAGAGCTAAAATTAGCATGTTTAAAGTGATTTTCATGCTTCCAGGGGCTCGGGAAGTTAATTAAATACCATTTGGAGGCATTTAATGTTCGAGCAAAAACGGCTGATTTTCGACAAAAGAGATAACACCCCCCCATTACGTCATGCTTCAGAAATGTGGAAAATGGTCCGTTTTCAAATGTTTTATTTTTGAACGTCAGTTCACATTTGTAGGTGGATCATCAGTGTTAGAGCTAAAATTAGCATGTTTAAAGTGATTTTCATGCTTC
Source organism: Lissotriton vulgaris (assembly GCF_964263255.1). Classification (NCBI taxonomy): domain Eukaryota; kingdom Metazoa; phylum Chordata; class Amphibia; order Caudata; family Salamandridae; genus Lissotriton; species Lissotriton vulgaris. Next base: position 21,943 of record NW_028252332.1, on the reverse strand, counting down.
CAGGGGCTCGGGAAGTTAATTAAATACCATTTGGAGGCATTTAATGTTCGAGCAAAAACGGCTGATTTTCGACAAAAGAGATAACACCCCCCCATTACGTCATGCTTCAGAAATGTGGAAAATGGTCCGTTTTCAAATGTTTTATTTTTGAACGTCAGTTCACATTTGTAGGTGGATCATCAGTGTTAGAGCTAAAATTAGCATGTTTAAAGTGATTTTCATGCTTCCAGGGGCCCAAAACACAAGATTTATGGAATGGTTAAAAGTGCATGAAAATGGCCAATTTACTCACTCTGAGTTCTCAAAAAGGGTTTCTTCACCCCGGGAAGTTAATTAAATACCATTTGGAGGCATTTAATGTTCAAGCAAAAACGGCTGATTTTCGACAAAAGAGATAACACCCCCCCATTACGTCATGCTTCAGAAATGTGGAAAATGGTCCGTTTTCAAATGTTTTATTTTTGAACGTCAGTTCACATTTGTAGGTGGATCATCAGTGTTAGAGCTAAAATTAGCATGTTTAAAGTGATTTTCATGCTTCCAGGGGCCCAAAACACAAGATTTATGGAATGGTTAAAAGTGCATGAAAATGGCCAATTTACTCACTCTGAGTTCTCAAAAAGGGTTTCTTCACCCCGGGAAGTTAATTAAATACCATTTGGAGGCATTTAATGTTCGAGCAAAAACGGCTGATTTTCGACAAAAGAGATAACACCCCCCCATTACGTCATGCTTCAGAAATGTGGAAAATGGTCCGTTTTCAAATGTTTTATTTTTGAACGTCAGTTCACATTTGTAGGTGGATCATCAGTGTTAGAGCTAAAATTAGCATGTTTAAAGTGATTTTCATGCTTCCAGGGGCTCGGGAAGTTAATTAAATACCATTTGGAGGCATTTAATGTTCGAGCAAAAACGGCTGATTTTCGACAAAAGAGATAACACCCCCCCATTACGTCATGCTTCAGAAATGTGGAAAATGGTCCGTTTTCAAATGTTTTATTTTTGAACGTCAGTTCACATTTGTAGGTGGATCATCAGTGTTAGAGCTAAAATTAGCATGTTTAAAGTGATTTTCATGCTTCCAGGGGCTCGGGAAGTTAATTAAATACCATTTGGAGGCATTTAATGTTCGAGCAAAAACGGCTGATTTTCGACAAAAGAGATAACACCCCCCCATTACGTCATGCTTCAGAAATGTGGAAAATGGTCCGTTTTCAAATGTTTTATTTTTGAACGTCAGTTCACATTTGTAGGTGGATCATCAGTGTTAGAGCTAAAATTAGCATGTTTAAAGTGATTTTCATGCTTCCAGGGGCCCAAAACACAAGATTTATGGAATGGTTAAAAGTGCATGAAAATGGCCAATTTACTCACTCTGAGTTCTCAAAAAGGGTTTCTTCACCCCGGGAAGTTAATTAAATACCATTTGGAGGCATTTAATGTTCGAGCAAAAACGGCTGATTTTCGACAAAAGAGATAACACCCCCCCCATTACGTCATGCTTCAGAAATGTGGAAAATGGTCCGTTTTCAAATGTTTTATTTTTGAACGTCAGTTCACATTTGTAGGTGGATCATCAGTGTTAGAGCTAAAATTAGCATGTTTAATGTGATTTTCATGCTTCCAGGGGCCCAAAACACAAGATTTATGGAATGGTTAAAAGTGCATGAAAATGGCCAATTTACTCACTCTGAGTTCTCAAAAAGGGTTTCTTCACCCCGGGAAGTTAATTAAATACCATTTGGAGGCATTTAATGTTCGAGCAAAAACGGCTGATTTTCGACAAAAGAGATAACACCCCCCCCATTACGTCATGCTTCAGAAATGTGGAAAATGGTCCGTTTTCAAATGTTTTATTTTTGAACGTCAGTTCACATTTGTAGGTGGATCATCAGTGTTAGAGCTAAAATTAGCATGTTTAAAGTGATTTTCATGCTTCCAGGGGCTCGGGAAGTTAATTAAATACCATTTGGAGGCATTTAATGTTCGAGCAAAAACGGCTGATTTTCGACAAAAGAGATAACACCCCCCCATTACGTCATGCTTCAGAAATGTGGAAAATGGTCCGTTTTCAAATGTTTTATTTTTGAACGTCAGTTCACATTTGTAGGTGGATCATCAGTGTTAGAGCTAAAATTAGCATGTTTAAAGTGATTTTCATGCTTCCAGGGGCTCGGGAAGTTAATTAAATACCATTTGGAGGCATTTAATGTTCAAGCAAAAACGGCTGATTTTCGACAAAAGAGATAACACCCCCCCATTACGTCATGCTTCAGAAATGTGGAAAATGGTCCGTTTTCAAATGTTTTATTTTTGAACGTCAGTTCACATTTGTAGGTGGATCATCAGTGTTAGAGCTAAAATTAGCATGTTTAAAGTGATTTTCATGCTTCCAGGGGCCCAAAACACAAGATTTATGGAATGGTTAAAAGTGCATGAAAATGGCCAATTTACTCACTCTGAGTTCTCAAAAAGGGTTTCTTCACCCCGGGAAGTTAATTAAATACCATTTGGAGGCATTTAATGTTCGAGCAAAAACGGCTGATTTTCGACAAAAGAGATAACACCCCCCCATTACGTCATGCTTCAGAAATGTGGAAAATGGTCCGTTTTCAAATGTTTTATTTTTGAACGTCAGTTCACATTTGTAGGTGGATCATCAGTGTTAGAGCTAAAATTAGCATGTTTAAAGTGATTTTCATGCTTCCAGGGGCTCGGGAAGTTAATTAAATACCATTTGGAGGCATTTAATGTTCGAGCAAAAACGGCTGATTTTCGACAAAAGAGATAACACCCCCCCATTACGTCATGCTTCAGAAATGTGGAAAATGGTCCGTTTTCAAATGTTTTATTTTTGAACGTCAGTTCACATTTGTAGGTGGATCATCAGTGTTAGAGCTAAAATTAGCATGTTTAAAGTGATTTTCATGCTTCCAGGGGCTCGGGAAGTTAATTAAATACCATTTGGAGGCATTTAATGTTCGAGCAAAAACGGCTGATTTTCGACAAAAGAGATAACACCCCCCCATTACGTCATGCTTCAGAAATGTGGAAAATGGTCCGTTTTCAAATGTTTTATTTTTGAACGTCAGTTCACATTTGTAGGTGGATCATCAGTGTTAGAGCTAAAATTAGCATGTTTAAAGTGATTTTCATGCTTCCAGGGGCTCGGGAAGTTAATTAAATACCATTTGGAGGCATTTAATGTTCGAGCAAAAACGGCTGATTTTCGACAAAAGAGATAACACCCCCCCCATTACGTCATGCTTCAGAAATGTGGAAAATGGTCCGTTTTCAAATGTTTTATTTTTGAACGTCAGTTCACATTTGTAGGTGGATCATCAGTGTTAGAGCTAAAATTAGCATGTTTAAAGTGATTTTCATGCTTCCAGGGGCTCGGGAAGTTAATTAAATACCATTTGGAGGCATTTAATGTTCGAGCAAAAACGGCTGATTTTCGACAAAAGAGATAACACCCCCCCATTACGTCATGCTTCAGAAATGTGGAAAATGGTCCGTTTTCAAATGTTTTATTTTTGAACGTCAGTTCACATTTGTAGATGGATCATCAGTGTTAGAGCTAAAATTAGCATGTTTAAAGTGATTTTCATGCTTCCAGGGGCTCGGGAAGTTAATTAAATACCATTTGGAGGCATTTAATGTTCGAGCAAAAACGGCTGATTTTCGACAAAAGAGATAACACCCCCCCATTACGTCATGCTTCAGAAATGTGGAAAATGGTCCGTTTTCAAATGTTTTATTTTTGAACGTCAGTTCACATTTGTAGGTGGATCATCAGTGTTAGAGCTAAAATTAGCATGTTTAAAGTGATTTTCATGCTTCCAGGGGCCCAAAACACAAGATTTATGGAATGGTTAAAAGTGCATGAAAATGGCCAATTTACTCACTCTGAGTTCTCAAAAAGGGTTTCTTCACCCCGGGAAGTTAATTAAATACCATTTGGAGGCATTTAATGTTCGAGCAAAAACGGCTGATTTTCGACAAAAGAGATAACACCCCCCCCATTACGTCATGCTTCAGAAATGTGGAAAATGGTCCGTTTTCAAATGTTTTATTTTTGAACGTCAGTTCACATTTGTAGGTGGATCATCAGTGTTAGAGCTAAAATTAGCATGTTTAAAGTGATTTTCATGCTTCCAGGGGCCCAAAACACAAGATTTATGGAATGGTTAAAAGTGCATGAAAATGGCCAATTTACTCACTCTGAGTTCTCAAAAAGGGTTTCTTCACCCCGGGAAGTTAATTAAATACCATTTGGAGGCATTTAATGTTCGAGCAAAAACGGCTGATTTTCGACAAAAGAGATAACACCCCCCCATTACGTCATGCTTCAGAAATGTGGAAAATGGTCCGTTTTCAAATGTTTTATTTTTGAACGTCAGTTCACATTTGTAGGTGGATCATCAGTGTTAGAGCTAAAATTAGCATGTTTAAAGTGATTTTCATGCTTCCAGGGGCCCAAAACACAAGATTTATGGAATGGTTAAAAGTGCATGAAAATGGCCAATTTACTCACTCTGAGTTCTCAAAAAGGGTTTCTTCACCCCGGGAAGTTAATTAAATACCATTTGGAGGCATTTAATGTTCGAGCAAAAACGGCTGATTTTCGACAAAAGAGATAACACCCCCCCATTACGTCATGCTTCAGAAATGTGGAAAATGGTCCGTTTTCAAATGTTTTATTTTTGAACGTCAGTTCACATTTGTAGGTGGATCATCAGTGTTAGAGCTAAAATTAGCATGTTTAAAGTGATTTTCATGCTTCCAGGGGCTCGGGAAGTTAATTAAATACCATTTGGAGGCATTTAATGTTCGAGCAAAAACGGCTGATTTTCGACAAAAGAGATAACACCCCCCCATTACGTCATGCTTCAGAAATGTGGAAAATGGTCCGTTTTCAAATGTTTTATTTTTGAACGTCAGTTCACATTTGTAGGTGGATCATCAGTGTTAGAGCTAAAATTAGCATGTTTAAAGTGATTTTCATGCTTCCAGGGGCCCAAAACACAAGATTTATGGAATGGTTAAAAGTGCATGAAAATGGCCAATTTACTCACTCTGAGTTCTCAAAAAGGGTTTCTTCACCCCGGGAAGTTAATTAAATACCATTTGGAGGCATTTAATGTTCGAGCAAAAACGGCTGATTTTCGACAAAAGAGATAACACCCCCCCATTACGTCATGCTTCAGAAATGTGGAAAATGGTCCGTTTTCAAATGTTTTATTTTTGAACGTCAGTTCACATTTGTAGGTGGATCATCAGTGTTAGAGCTAAAATTAGCATGTTTAAAGTGATTTTCATGCTTCCAGGGGCCCAAAACACAAGATTTATGGAATGGTTAAAAGTGCATGAAAATGGCCAATTTACTCACTCTGAGTTCTCAAAAAGGGTTTCTTCACCCCGGGAAGTTAATTAAATACCATTTGGAGGCATTTAATGTTCGAGCAAAAACGGCTGATTTTCGACAAAAGAGATAACACCCCCCCATTACGTCATGCTTCAGAAATGTGGAAAATGGTCCGTTTTCAAATGTTTTATTTTTGAACGTCAGTTCACATTTGTAGGTGGATCATCAGTGTTAGAGCTAAAATTAGCATGTTTAAAGTGATTTTCATGCTTCCAGGGGCCCAAAACACAAGATTTATGGAATGGTTAAAAGTGCATGAAAATGGCCAATTTACTCACTCTGAGTTCTCAAAAAGGGTTTCTTCACCCCGGGAAGTTAATTAAATACCATTTGGAGGCATTTAATGTTCGAGCAAAAACGGCTGATTTTCGACAAAAGAGATAACACCCCCCCATTACGTCATGCTTCAGAAATGTGGAAAATGGTCCGTTTTCAAATGTTTTATTTTTGAACGTCAGTTCACATTTGTAGGTGGATCATCAGTGTTAGAGCTACAATTAGCATGTTTAAAGTGATTTTCATGCTTCCAGGGGCTCGGGAAGTTAATTAAATACCATTTGGAGGCATTTAATGTTCGAGCAAAAACGGCTGATTTTCGACAAAAGAGATAACACCCCCCCATTACGTCATGCTTCAGAAATGTGGAAAATGGTCCGTTTTCAAATGTTTTATTTTTGAACGTCAGTTCACATTTGTAGGTGGATCATCAGTGTTAGAGCTAAAATTAGCATGTTTAAAGTGATTTTCATGCTTCCAGGGACCCAAAACACAAGATTTATGGAATGGTTAAAAGTGCATGAAAATGGCCAATTTACTCACTCTGAGTTCTCAAAAAGGGTTTCTTCACCCCGGGAAGTTAATTAAATACCATTTGGAGGCATTTAATGTTCGAGCAAAAACGGCTGATTTTCGACAAAAGAGATAACACCCCCCCATTACGTCATGCTTCAGAAATGTGGAAAATGGTCCGTTTTCAAATGTTTTATTTTTGAACGTCAGTTCACATTTGTAGGTGGATCATCAGTGTTAGAGCTAAAATTAGCATGTTTAAAGTGATTTTCATGCTTCCAGGGGCCCAAAACACAAGATTTATGGAATGGTTAAAAGTGCATGAAAATGGCCAATTTACTCACTCTGAGTTCTCAAAAAGGGTTTCTTCACCCCGGGAAGTTAATTAAATACCATTTGGAGGCATTTAATGTTCGAGCAAAAACGGCTGATTTTCGACAAAAGAGATAACACCCCCCCATTACGTCATGCTTCAGAAATGTGGAAAATGGTCCGTTTTCAAATGTTTTATTTTTGAACGTCAGTTCACATTTGTAGGTGGATCATCAGTGTTAGAGCTAAAATTAGCATGTTTAAAGTGATTTTCATGCTTCCAGGGGCCCAAAACACAAGATTTATGGAATGGTTAAAAGTGCATGAAAATGGCCAATTTACTCACTCTGAGTTCTCAAAAAGGGTTTCTTCACCCCGGGAAGTTAATTAAATACCATTTGGAGGCATTTAATGTTCGAGCAAAAACGGCTGATTTTCGACAAAAGAGATAACACCCCCCCATTACGTCATGCTTCAGAAATGTGGAAAATGGTCCGTTTTCAAATGTTTTATTTTTGAACGTCAGTTCACATTTGTAGGTGGATCATCAGTGTTAGAGCTAAAATTAGCATGTTTAAAGTGATTTTCATGCTTCCAGGGGCTCGGGAAGTTAATTAAATACCATTTGGAGGCATTTAATGTTCGAGCAAAAACGGCTGATTTTCGACAAAAGAGATAACACCCCCCCATTACGTCATGCTTCAGAAATGTGGAAAATGGTCCGTTTTCAAATGTTTTATTTTTGAACGTCAGTTCACATTTGTAGGTGGATCATCAGTGTTAGAGCTACAATTAGCATGTTTAAAGTGATTTTCATGCTTCCAGGGGCTCGGGAAGTTAATTAAATACCATTTGGAGGCATTTAATGTTCGAGCAAAAACGGCTGATTTTCGACAAAAGAGATAACACCCCCCCATTACGTCATGCTTCAGAAATGTGGAAAATGGTCCGTTTTCAAATGTTTTATTTTTGAACGTCAGTTCACATTTGTAGGTGGATCATCAGTGTTAGAGCTAAAATTAGCATGTTTAAAGTGATTTTCATGCTTCCTGGGACCCAAAACACAAGATTTATGGAATGGTTAAAAGTGCATGAAAATGGCCAATTTACTCACTCTGAGTTCTCAAAAAGGGTTTCTTCACCCCGGGAAGTTAATTAAATACCATTTGGAGGCATTTAATGTTCGAGCAAAAACGGCTGATTTTCGACAAAAGAGATAACACCCCCCCATTACGTCATGCTTCAGAAATGTGGAAAATGGTCCGTTTTCAAATGTTTTATTTTTGAACGTCAGTTCACATTTGTAGGTGGATCATCAGTGTTAGAGCTAAAATTAGCATGTTTAAAGTGATTTTCATGCTTCCAGGGGCCCAAAACACAAGATTTATGGAATGGTTAAAAGTGCATGAAAATGGCCAATTTACTCACTCTGAGTTCTCAAAAAGGGTTTCTTCACCCCGGGAAGTTAATTAAATACCATTTGGAGGCATTTAATGTTCGAGCAAAAACGGCTGATTTTCGACAAAAGAGATAACACCCCCCCATTACGTCATGCTTCAGAAATGTGGAAAATGGTCCGTTTTCAAATGTTTTATTTTTGAACGTCAGTTCACATTTGTAGGTGGATCATCAGTGTTAGAGCTGAAATTAGCATGTTTAAAGTGATTTTCATGCTTCCAGGGGCTCGGGAAGTTAATTAAATACCATTTGGAGGCATTTAATGTTCGAGCAAAAACGGCTGATTTTCGACAAAAGAGATAACACCCCCCCATTACGTCATGCTTCAGAAATGTGGAAAATGGTCCGTTTTCAAATGTTTTATTTTTGAACGTCAGTTCACATTTGTAGGTGGATCATCAGTGTTAGAGCTAAAATTAGCATGTTTAAAGTGATTTTCATGCTTCCAGGGGCTCGGGAAGTTAATTAAATACCATTTGGAGGCATTTAATGTTCGAGCAAAAACGGCTGATTTTCGACAAAAGAGATAACACCCCCCCATTACGTCATGCTTCAGAAATGTGGAAAATGGTCCGTTTTCAAATGTTTTATTTTTGAACGTCAGTTCACATTTGTAGGTGGATCATCAGTGTTAGAGCTAAAATTAGCATGTTTAAAGTGATTTTCATGCTTCCAGGGGCCCAAAACACAAGATTTATGGAATGGTTAAAAGTGCATGAAAATGGCCAATTTACTCACTCTGAGTTCTCAAAAAGGGTTTCTTCACCCCGGGAAGTTAATTAAATACCATTTGGAGGCATTTAATGTTCGAGCAAAAACGGCTGATTTTCGACAAAAGAGATAACACCCCCCCCATTACGTCATGCTTCAGAAATGTGGAAAATGGTCCGTTTTCAAATGTTTTATTTTTGAACGTCAGTTCACATTTGTAGGTGGATCATCAGTGTTAGAGCTAAAATTAGCATGTTTAAAGTGATTTTCATGCTTCCAGGGGCTCGGGAAGTTAATTAAATACCATTTGGAGGCATTTAATGTTCGAGCAAAAACGGCTGATTTTCGACAAAAGAGATAACACCCCCCCATTACGTCATGCTTCAGAAATGTGGAAAATGGTCCGTTTTCAAATGTTTTATTTTTGAACGTCAGTTCACATTTGTAGGTGGATCATCAGTGTTAGAGCTAAAATTAGCATGTTTAAAGTGATGTTCATGCTTCCAGGGGCCCAAACACAAGATTTATGGAATGGGTTTAAAAGTGCATGAAAATGGCCAATTTACTCACTCTGAGTTCTCAAAAAGGGTTTCTTCACCCCGGGAAGTTAATTAAATACCATTTGGAGGCATTTAATGTTCGAGCAAAACGGCTGATTTTCGACAAAAGAGATAACACCCCCCATTACGTCATGCTTCAGAAATGTGGAAAATGGTCGTTTTCAAATGTTTTATTTTTGAACGTCAGTTCACATTTGTAGGTGGATCATCAGTGTTAGAGCTAAAATTAGCATGTTTAAAGTGATTTTCATGCTTCCAGGGGCTCGGGAAGTTAATTAAATACCATTTGGAGGCATTTAATGTTCGAGCAAAAACGGCTGATTTTCGACAAAAGAGATAACACCCCCCCATTACGTCATGCTTCAGAAATGTGGAAAATGGTCCGTTTTCAAATGTTTTATTTTTGAACGTCAGTTCACATTTTGTAGGTGGATCATCAGTGTTAGAGCTAAAATTAGCATGTTTAAAGTGATTTTCATGCTTCCAGGGGCTCGGGAAGTTAATTAAATACCATTTGGAGGCATTTAATGTTCGAGCAAAAACGGCTGATTTTCGACAAAAGAGATAACACCCCCCATTACGTCATGCTTCAGAAATGTGGAAAATGGTCCGTTTTCAAATGTTTTATTTTTGAACGTCAGTTCACATTTGTAGGTGGATCATCAGTGTTAGAGCTAAAATTAGCATGTTTAAAGTGATTTTCATGCTTCCAGGGGCCCAAAACACAAGATTTATGGAATGGTTAAAAGTGCATGAAAATGGCCAATTTACTCACTCTGAGTTCTCAAAAAGGGTTTCTTCACCCCGGGAAGTTAATTAAATACCATTTGGAGGCATTTAATGTTCGAGCAAAAACGGCTGATTTTCGACAAAAGAGATAACACCCCCCCCATTACGTCATGCTTCAGAATGTGGAAAATGGTCCGTTTTCAAATGTTTTATTTTTGAACGTCAGTTCACATTTGTAGGTGGATCATCAGTGTTAGAGCTAAAATTAGCATGTTTAAAGTGATTTTCATGCTTCCAGGGGCTCGGGAAGTTAATTAAATACCATTTGGAGGCATTTAATGTTCGAGCAAAAACGGCTGATTTTCGACAAAAGAGATAACACCCCCCCATTACGTCATGCTTCAGAAATGTGGAAAATGGTCCGTTTTCAAATGTTTTATTTTTGAACGTCAGTTCACATTTGTAGGTGGATCATCAGTGTTAGAGCTAAAATTAGCATGTTTAAAGTGATTTTCATGCTTCCAGGGGCTCGGGAAGTTAATTAAATACCATTTGGAGGCATTTAATGTTCGAGCAAAACGGCTGATTTTCGACAAAAGAGATAACACCCCCCCATTACGTCATGCTTCAGAAATGTGGAAAATGGTCCGTTTTCAAATGTTTTATTTTTGAACGTCAGTTCACATTTGTAGGTGGATCATCAGTGTTAGAGCTAAAATTAGCATGTTTAAAGTGATTTTCATGCTTCCAGGGGCCCAAACACAAGATTTATGGAATGGTTAAAAGTGCATGAAAATGGCCAATTTACTCACTCTGAGTTCTCAAAAAGGGTTTCTTCACCCCGGGAAGTTAATTAAATACCATTTGGAGGCATTTAATGTTCGAGCAAAAACGGCTGATTTTCGACAAAAGAGATAACACCCCCCCATTACGTCATGCTTCAGAAATGTGGAAATGGTCCGTTTTCAAATGTTTTATTTTTGAACGTCAGTTCACATTTGTAGGTGGATCATCAGTGTTAGAGCTAAAATTAGCATGTTTAAAGTGATTTTCATGCTTCCAGGGGCCCAAAAACACAAGATTTATGGAATGGTTAAAAGTGCATGAAAATGGCCAATTTACTCACTCTGAGTTCTCAAAAAAGGGTTTCTTCACCCCGGGAAGTTAATTAAATACCATTTGGAGGCATTTAATGTTCGAGCAAAAACGGCTGATTTTCGACAAAAGAGATAACACCCCCCCATTACGTCATGCTTCAGAAATGTGGAAAATGGTCCGTTTTCAAATGTTTTATTTTTGAAACGTCAGTTCACATTTGTAGGTGGATCATCAGTGTTAGAGCTAAAATTAGCATGTTTAAAGTGATTTTCATGCTTCCAGGGGCTCGGGAAGTTAATTAAATACCATTTGGAGGCATTTAATGTTCGAGCAAAAACGGCTGATTTTCGACAAAAGAGATAACACCCCCCCATTACGTCATGCTTCAGAAATGTGGAAAATGGTCCGTTTTTCAAATGTTTTATTTTTGAACGAGTTCACATTTGTAGGTGGATCATCAGTGTTAGAGCTACAATTAGCATGTTTAAAGTGATTTTCATGCTTCCAGGGGCTCGGGAAGTTAATTAAATACCATTTGGAGGCATTTAATGTTCGAGCAAAAACGGCTGATTTTCGACAAAAGAGATAACACCCCCCATTACGTCATGCTTCAGAAATGTGGAAAATGGTCCGTTTTCAAATGTTTTATTTTTGAACGTCAGTTCACATTTGTAGGTGGATCATCAGTGTTAGAGCTAAAATTAGCATGTTTAAAGTGATTTTCATGCTTCCAGGGGCCCAAAACACAAGATTTATGGAATGGTTAAAAGTGCATGAAAATGGCCAATTTACTCACTCTGAGTTCTCAAAAAGGGTTTCTTCACCCCGGGAAGTTAATTAAATACCATTTGGAGGCATTTAATGTTCGAGCAAAAACGGCTGATTTTCGACAAAAGAGATAACACCCCCCCCATTACGTCATGCTTCAGAAATGTGGAAAATGGTCCGTTTTCAAATGTTTTATTTTTGAACGTCAGTTCACATTTGTAGGTGGATCATCAGTGTTAGAGCTAAAATTAGCATGTTTAAAGTGATTTTCATGCTTCCAGGGGCCCAAAACACAAGATTTATGGAATGGTTAAAAAGTGCATGAAAATGGCCAATTTACTCACTCTGAGTTCTCAAAAAGGGTTTCTTCACCCCGGGAAGTTAATTAAATACCATTTGGAGGCATTTTAATGTTCGAGCAAAAACGGCTGATTTTCGACAAAAGAGATAACACCCCCCCATTACGTCATGCTTCAGAAATGTGGAAATGGTCCGTTTTCAAATGTTTTATTTTTGAACGTCAGTTCACATTTGTAGGTGGATCATCAGTGTTAGAGCTAAAATTAGCATGTTTAAAGTGATTTTCATGCTTCCAGGGGCTCGGGAAGTTAATTAAATACCATTTGGAGGCATTTAATGTTCGAGCAAAAACGGCTGATTTTCGACAAAAGAGATAACACCCCCCATTACGTCATGCTTCAGAAATGTGGAAAATGGTCCGTTTTCAAATGTTTTATTTTTGAACGTCAGTTCACATTTGTAGGTGGATCATCAGTGTTAGAGCTAAAATTAGCATGTTTAAAGTGATTTTCATGCTTCCAGGGGCTCGGGAAGTTAATTAAATACCATTTGGAGGCATTTAATGTTCGAGCAAAAACGGCTGATTTTCGACAAAAGAGATAACACCCCCCCATTACGTCATGCTTCAGAAATGTGGAAAATGGTCCGTTTCAAATGTTTTATTTTTGAACGTCAGTTCACATTTGTAGGTGGATCATCAGTGTTAGAGCTAAAATTAGCATGTTTAAAGTGATTTTCATGCTTCCAGGGGCCCAAAACACAAGATTTATGGAATGGTTAAAAGTGCATGAAATGGCCAATTTACTCACTCTGAGTTCTCAAAAAGGGTTTCTTCACCCCGGGAAGTTAATTAAATACCATTTGGAGGCATTTAATGTTCGAGCAAAAACGGCTGATTTTCGACAAAAGAGATAACACCCCCCCCATTACGTCATGCTTCAGAAATGTGGAAAATGGTCCGTTTTCAAATGTTTTATTTTTGAACGTCAGTTCACATTTGTAGGTGGATCATCAGTGTTAGAGCTAAAATTAGCATGTTTAAAGTGATTTTCATGCTTCCAGGGGCTCGGGAAGTTAATTAAATACCATTTGGAGGCATTTAATGTTCGAGCAAAAACGGCGATTTTCGACAAAAGAGATAACACCCCCCATTACGTCATGCTTCAGAAATGTGGAAATGGTCCGTTTTCAAATGTTTTATTTTTGAACGTCAGTTCACATTTGTAGGTGGATCATCAGTGTTAGAGCTAAAATTAGCATGTTTAAAGTGATTTTCATGCTTCCAGGGGCCCAAAACACAAGATTTATGGAATGGTTAAAAGTGCATGAAAATGGCCAATTTACTCACTCTGAGTTCTCAAAAAGGGTTTCTTCACCCCGGGAAGTTAATGAAATACCATTTGGAGGCATTTAATGTTCGAGCAAAAACGGCTGATTTTCGACAAAAGAGATAACACCCCCCCATTACGTCATGCTTCAGAAAATGTGGAAAATGGTCCGTTTTCAAATGTTTTATTTTTGAACGTCAGTTCACATTTGTAGGTGGATCATCAGTGTTAGAGCTAAAATTAGCATGTTTAAAGTGATTTTCATGCTTCCAGGGGCTCGGGAAGTTAATTAAATACCATTTGGAGGCATTTAATGTTCGAGCAAAACGGCTGATTTTCGACAAAAGAGATAACACCCCCCCCATTACGTCATGCTTCAGAAATGTGGAAAATGGTCCGTTTTCAAATGTTTTATTTTTGAACGTCAGTTCACATTTGTAGGTGGATCATCAGTGTTAGAGCTAAAATTAGCATGTTTAAAGTGATTTTCATGCTTCCAGGGGCTCGGGAAGTTAATTAAATACCATTTGGAGGCATTTAATGTTCGAGCAAAAACGGCTGATTTTCGACAAAAGAGATAACACCCCCCCATTACGTCATGCTTCAGAAATGTGGAAAATGGTCCGTTTTCAAATGTTTTATTTTTGAACGTCAGTTCACATTTGTAGGTGGATCATCAGTGTTAGAGCTAAAATTAGCATGTTTAAAGTGATTTTCATGCTTCCAGGGGCCCAAAACAACAAGATTTATGGAATGGTTAAAAGTGCATGAAATGGCCAATTTACTCACTCTGAGTTCTCAAAAGGGTTTCTTCACCCCGGGAAGTTAATTAAATACCATTTGGAGGCATTTAATGTTCGAGCAAAAACGGCTGATTTTCGACAAAAGAGATAACACCCCCCCATTACGTCATGCTTCAGAAATGTGGAAAATGGTCCGTTTTCAAATGTTTTATTTTTGAACGTCAGTTCACATTTGTAGGTGGATCATCAGTGTTAGAGCTAAAATTAGCATGTTTAAAAGTGATTTTCATGCTTCCAGGGGCTCGGGAAGTTAATTAAATACCATTTGGAGGCATTTAATGTTCGAGCAAAAACGGCTGATTTTCGACAAAAGAGATAACACCCCCCATTACGTCATGCTTCAGAAATGTGGAAAATGGTCCGTTTTCAAATGTTTTATTTTTGAACGTCAGTTCACATTTGTAGGTGGATCATCAGTGTTAGAGCTAAAATTAGCATGTTTAAAGTGATTTTCATGCTTCCAGGGGCTCGGGAAGTTAATTAAATACCATTTGGAGGCATTTAATGTTCGAGCAAAAACGGCTGATTTTCGACAAAAGAGATACACCCCCCCATTACGTCATGCTTCAGAAATGTGGAAAATGGTCCGTTTTCAAATGTTTTATTTTTGAACGTCAGTTCACATTTGTAGGTGGATCATCAGTGTTAGAGCTAAAATTAGCATGTTTAAAGTGATTTTTCATGCTTCCAGGGGCTCGGGAAGTTAATTAAATACCATTTGGAGGCATTTAATGTTCGAGCAAAAACGGCTGATTTTCGACAAAAGAGATAACACCCCCCCATTACGTCATGCTTCAGAAATGTGGAAAATGGTCCGTTTTCAAATGTTTTATTTTTGAACGTCAGTTCACATTTGTAGGTGGATCATCAGTGTTAGAGCTAAAATTAGCATGTTTAAAGTGATTTTCATGCTTCCAGGGGCTCGGGAAGTTAATTAAATACCATTTGGGAGGCATTTAATGTTCGAGCAAAAACGGCTGATTTTCGACAAAAGAGATAACACCCCCCCATTACGTCATGCTTCAGAAATGTGGAAAATGGTCCGTTTTCAAATGTTTTATTTTTGAACGTCAGTTCACATTTGTAGGTGGATCATCAGTGTTAGAGCTAAAATTAGCATGTTTAAAGTGATTTTCATGCTTCCAGGGGCCCAAAACACAAGATTTATGGAATGGTTAAAAGTGCATGAAAATGGCCAATTTACTCACTCTGAGTTCTCAAAAAGGGTTTCTTCACCCCGGGAAGTTAATTAAATACCATTTGGAGGCATTTAATGTTCGAGCAAAAACGGCTGATTTTCGACAAAAGAGATAACACCCCCCCATTACGTCATGCTTCAGAAATGTGGAAAATGGTCCGTTTTCAAATGTTTTATTTTTGAACGTCAGTTCACATTTGTAGGTGGATCATCAGTGTTAGAGCTAAAATTAGCATGTTTAAAGTGATTTTCATGCTTCCAGGGGCCCAAAAACACAAGATTTATGGAATGGTTAAAAGTGCATGAAAATGGCCAATTTACTCACTCTGAGTTCTCAAATAAGGGTTTCTTCACCCCAGGAAGTTAATTAAATACCATTTGGAGGCATTTAATGTTCGAGCAAAAACGGCTGATTTTCGACAAAAGAGATAACACCCCCCCATTACGTCATGCTTCAGAAATGTGGAAAATGGTCCGTTTTCAAATGTTTTATTTTTGAACGTCAGTTCACATTTGTAGGTGGATCATCAGTGTTAGAGCTAAAATTAGCATGTTTAAAGTGATTTTCATGCTTCCAGGGGCCCAAAAACACAAAGATTTATGGAATGGTTAAAAGTGCATGAAAATGGCCAATTTACTCACTCTGAGTTCTCAAAAAGGGTTTCTTCACCCCGGGAAGTTAATTAAATACCATTTGGAGGCATTTAATGTTCGAGCAAAAACGGCTGATTTTCGACAAAAGAGATAACACCCCCCCATTACGTCATGCTTCAGAAATGTGGAAAATGGTCCATTTTTCAAATGTTTTATTTTTGAACGTCAGTTCACATTTGTAGGTGGATCATCAGTGTTAGAGCTAAAATTAGCATGTTTATAGTGATTTTCATGCTTCCAGGGGCTCGGGAAGTTAATTAAATACCATTTGGAGGCATTTAATGTTCGAGCAAAAACGGCTGATTTTCGACAAAAGAGATAACACCCCCCCATTACGTCATGCTTCAGAAATGTGGAAAATGGTCCGTTTTCAAATGTTTTATTTTTGAACGTCAGTTCACATTTGTAGGTGGATCATCAGTGTTAGAGCTAAAATTAGCATGTTTAAAGTGATTTTCATGCTTCCAGGGGCTCGGGAAGTTAATTAAATACCATTTGGAGGCATTTAATGTTCGAGCAAAAACGGCTGATTTTTCGACAAAAGAGATAACACCCCCCCATTACGTCATGCTTCAGAAATGTGGGAAAATGGTCCGTTTTCAAATGTTTTATTTTTGAACGTCAGTTCACATTTGTAGGTGGATCATCAGTGTTAGAGCTAAAATTAGCATGTTTAAAGTGATTTTCATGCTTCCAGGGGCTCGGGAAGTTAATTAAATACCATTTGGAGGCATTTAATGTTCGAGCAAAAACGGCTGATTTTCGACAAAAGAGATAACACCCCCCCATTACGTCATGCTTCAGAAATGTGGAAAATGGTCCGTTTTCAAATGTTTTATTTTTGAACGTCAGTTCACATTTGTAGGTGGATCATCAGTGTTAGAGCTAAAATTAGCATGTTTAAAGTGATTTTCATGCTTCCAGGGGCCCAAAACACAAGATTTATGGAATGGTTAAAAGTGCATGAAAATGGCCAATTTACTCACTCTGAGTTCTCAAAAAGAGTTTCTTCACCCCGGGAAGTTAATTAAATACCATTTGGAGGCATTTAATGTTCGAGCAAAAACGGCTGATTTTCGACAAAAGAGATAACACCCCCCCATTACGTCATGCTTCAGAAATGTGGAAAATGGTCCGTTTTCAAATGTTTTATTTTTGAACGTCAGTTCACATTTGTAGGAGGATCATCAGTGTTAGAGCTAAAATTAGCATGTTTAAAGTGATTTTCATGCTTCCAGGGGGCTCGGGAAGTTAATTAAATACCATTTGGAGGCATTTAATGTTCGAGCAAAAACGGCTGATTTTCGACAAAAGAGATAACACCCCCCCATTACGTCATGCTTCAGAAATGTGGAAAATGGTCCGTTTTCAAATGTTTTATTTTGAACGTCAGTTCACATTTGTAGGTGGATCATCAGTGTTAGAGCTAAAATTAGCATGTTTAAAGTGATTTTCATGCTTCCAGGGGCTCGGGAAGTTAATTAAATACCATTTGGAGGCATTTAATGTTCGAGCAAAAACGGCTGATTTTCGACAAAAGAGATAACACCCCCCCATTACGTCATGCTTCAGAAATGTGGAAAATGGTCCGTTTTCAAATGTTTTATTTTTGAACGTCAGTTCACATTTGTAGGTGGATCATCAGTGTTAGAGCTAAAAATTAGCATGTTTAAAGTGATTTTCATGCTTCCAGGGCTCGGGAAGTTAATTAAATACTATTTGGAGGCATTTAATGTTCGAGCAAAAACGGCTGATTTTCGACAAAAGAGATAACACCCCCCCATTACGTCATGCTTCCAGAAATGTGGAAAATGGTCCGTTTTTCAAATGTTTTATTTTTGAACATCAGTTCACATTTGTAGGTGGATCATCAGTGTTAGAGCTAAAATTAGCATGTTTAAAGTGATTTTCATGCTTCCAGGGGCTCGGGAAGTTAATTAAATACCATTTGGAGGCATTTAATGTTCGAGCAAAAACGGCTGATTTTCGACAAAAGAGATAACACCCCCCCATTACGTCATGCTTCAGAAATGTGGAAAATGGTCCGTTTTCAAATGTTTTATTTTTGAACGTCAGTTCACATTTGTAGGTGGATCATCAGTGTTAGAGCTAAAATTAGCATGTTTTAAAGTGATTTTCATGCTTCCAGGGGCTCGGGAAGGTAATTAAATA
Source organism: Lissotriton vulgaris (assembly GCF_964263255.1). Lineage (NCBI taxonomy): Eukaryota > Metazoa > Chordata > Amphibia > Caudata > Salamandridae > Lissotriton > Lissotriton vulgaris. The sequence continues at coordinate 3,635 of NW_028252332.1, read as the reverse complement.
CCATTTGGAGGCATTTAATGTTCGAGCAAAAACGGCTGATTTTCGACAAAAGAGATAACACCCCCCCATTACGTCATGCTTCAGAAATGTGGAAAATGGTCCGTTTTCAAATGTTTTATTTTTGAACGTCAGTTCACATTTGTAGGTGGATCATCAGTGTTAGAGCTAAAATTAGCATGTTTAAAGTGATTTTCATGCTTCCAGGGGCTCGGGAAGTTAATTAAATACCATTTGGAGGCATTTAATGTTCGAGCAAAAACGGCTGATTTTCGACAAAAGAGATAACACCCCCCCATTACGTCATGCTTCAGAAATGTGGAAAATGGTCCGTTTTCAAATGTTTTATTTTTGAACGTCAGTTCACATTTGTAGGTGGATCATCAGTGTTAGAGCTAAAATTAGCATGTTTAAAGTCATTTTCATGCTTCCAGGGGCTCGGGAAGTTAATTAAATACCATTTGGAGGCATTTAATGTTCGAGCAAAAACGGCTGATTTTCGACAAAAGAGATAACACCCCCCCATTACGTCATGCTTCAGAAATGTGGAAAATGGTCCGTTTTCAAATGTTTTATTTTTGAACGTCAGTTCACATTGTAGGTGGATCATCAGTGTTAGAGCTAAAATTAGCATGTTTAAAGTGATTTTCATGCTTCCAGGGGCTCGGGAAGTTAATTAAATACCATTTGGAGGCATTTAATGTTCGAGCAAAAACGGCTGATTTTCGACAAAAGAGATAACACCCCCCCCATTACGTCATGCTTCAGAAATGTGGAAAATGGTCCGTTTTCAAATGTTTTATTTTTGAACGTCAGTTCACATTTGTAGGTGGATCATCAGTGTTAGAGCTAAAATTAGCATGTTTAAAGTGATTTCATGCTTCCAGGGGCCCAAAACACAAGATTTATGGAATGGTTAAAAGTGCATGAAAATGGCCAATTTACTCACTCTGAGTTCTCAAAAAGGGTTTCTTCACCCCGGGAAGTTAATTAAATACCATTTGGAGGCATTTAATGTTCGAGCAAAAACGGCTGATTTTCGACAAAAGAGATAACACCCCCCCATTACGTCATGCTTCAGAAATGTGGAAAATGGTCCGTTTTCAAATGTTTTATTTTTGAACGTCAGTTCACATTTGTAGGTGGATCATCAGTGTTAGAGCTAAAATTAGCATGTTTAAAGTGATTTTCATGCTTCCAGGGGCTCGGGGAAGTTAATTAAATACCATTTGGAGGCATTTAATGTTCGAGCAAAAACGGCTGATTTTCGACAAAAGAGATAACACCCCCCATTACGTCATGCTTCAGAAATGTGGAAAATGGTCCGTTTTCAAATGTTTTATTTTTGAACGTCAGTTCACATTTGTAGGTGGATCATCAGTGTTAGAGCTAAAATTAGCATGTTTAAAGTGATTTTCATGCTTCCAGGGGCTCGGGAAGTTAATTAAATACCATTTGGAGGCATTTAATGTTCGAGCAAAAACGGCTGATTTTCGACAAAAGAGATAACACCCCCCCATTACGTCATGCTTCAGAAATGTGGAAAATGGTCCGTTTTCAAATGTTTTATTTTTGAACGTCAGTTCACATTTGTAGGTGGATCATCAGTGTTAGAGCTAAAATTAGCATGTTTAAAGTGATTTTCATGCTTCCAGGGGCCCAAAACACAAGATTTATGGAATGGTTAAAAGTGCATGAAAATGGCCAATTTACTCACTCTGAGTTCTCAAAAAGGGTTTCTTCACCCCGGGAAGTTAATTAAATACCATTTGGAGGCATTTAATGTTCGAGCAAAAACGGCTGATTTTCGACAAAAGAGATAACACCCCCCATTACGTCATGCTTCAGAAATGTGGAAAATGGTCCGTTTTCAAATGTTTTATTTTTGAACGTCAGTTCACATTTGTAGGTGGATCATCAGTGTTAGAGCTAAAATTAGCATGTTTAAAGTGATTTTCATGCTTCCAGGGGCTCGGGAAGTTAATTAAATACCATTTGGAGGCATTTAATGTTCGAGCAAAAACGGCTGATTTTCGACAAAAGAGATAACACCCCCCATTACGTCATGCTTCAGAAATGTGGAAAATGGTCCGTTTTCAAATGTTTATTTTTGAACGTCAGTTCACATTTGTAGGTGGATCATCAGTGTTAGAGCTAAAATTAGCATGTTTAAAGTGATTTTCATGCTTCCAGGGGCTCGGGAAGTTAATTAAATACCATTTGGAGGCATTTAATGTTCGAGCAAAAACGGCTGATTTTCGACAAAAGAGATAACACCCCCCCATTACGTCATGCTTCAGAAATGTGGAAAATGGTCCGTTTTCAAATGTTTTATTTTTGAACGTCAGTTCACATTTGTAGGTGGATCATCAGTGTTAGAGCTAAAATTAGCATGTTTAAAGTGATTTTCATGCTTCCAGGGGCCCAAAACACAAGATTTATGGAATGGTTAAAAGTGCATGAAAATGGCCAATTTACTCACTCTGAGTTCTCAAAAAGGGTTTCTTCACCCCGGGAAGTTAATTAAATACCATTTGGAGGCATTTAATGTTTGAGCAAAAACGGCTGATTTTCGACAAAAGAGATAACACCCCCCCATTACGTCATGCTTCAGAAATGTGGAAAATGGTCCGTTTTCAAATGTTTTATTTTTGAACGTCAGTTCACATTTGTAGGTGGATCATCAGTGTTAGAGCTAAAATTAGCATGTTTAAAGTGATTTTCATGCTTCCAGGGGCTCGGGAAGTTAATTAAATACCATTTGGAGGCATTAATGTTCGAGCAAAAACGGCTGATTTTCGACAAAAGAGATAACACCCCCCCCATTACGTCATGCTTCAGAAATGTGGAAAATGGTCCGTTTTCAAATGTTTTATTTTTGAACGTCAGTTCACATTTGTAGGTGGATCATCAGTGTTAGAGCTAAAATTAGCATGTTTAAAGTGATTTTCATGCTTCCAGGGGCTCGGAAGTTAATTAAATACCATTTGGAGGCATTTAATGTTCGAGCAAAAACGGCTGATTTTCGACAAAAGAGATAACACCCCCCATTACGTCATGCTTCAGAAATGTGAAAATGGTCCGTTTTCAAATGTTTTATTTTTGAACGTCAGTTCACATTTGTAGGTGGATCATCAGTGTTAGAGCTAAAATTAGCATGTTTAAAGTGATTTTCATGCTTCCAGGGGCCCAAAACACAAGATTTATGGAATGGTTAAAAGTGCATGAAAATGGCCAATTTACTCACTCTGAGTTCTCAAAAAAGGGTTTCTTCACCCCGGGAAGTTAATTAAATACCATTTGGAGGCATTTAATGTTCGAGCAAAAACGGTTGATTTTCGACAAAAGAGATAACACCCCCCCATTACGTCATGCTTCAGAAATGTGGAAAATGGTCCGTTTTCAAATGTTTTATTTTTGAACGTCAGTTCACATTTGTAGGTGGATCATCAGTGTTAGAGCTAAAATTAGCATGTTTAAAGTGATTTTCATGCTTCCAGGGGCTCGGGAAGTTAATTAAATACCATTTGGAGGCATTTAATGTTCGAGCAAAAACGGCTGATTTTCGACAAAAGAGATAACACCCCCCCATTACGTCATGCTTCAGAAATGTGGGAAAATGGTCCGTTTTCAAATGT